>NC_092265.1:272500-292500 GCF_036320965.1 Panulirus ornatus
GGTGTCCATGGTAGAGTATGGTACTGCTCCGGGGGTGTCCATTGTAGGGTGTAGTGCAGCACCTCTGGTGTCCACAGTGAAGTATGGTACAGTAACCTGGGGTGTCCATGATACAATGGTACATCACCTGCAATGTCCATACTACAGTATGGAACAGCATCTTTGAGGGTGTATACACAGTACAGTATGTCATCTTTTTTATGTTAGATGAGACGGTACGGGCACCTGAGGCCCTTATCAAGTCTCTCTCTCTCTCTCTCTCTCTCTCTCTCTCTCTCTCTCTCTCTCTCTCTCTCTCTCTCTCTCTCTCTCTCTCAATAAATTTTTTTCATACATATTCGCCATTTCCCGCATTTGCGAGGTAGCGTTAAGAACAGAGGACTAAACTTAGAGAGAATATCCTCACTTGCCCCCTCTCTCTGTTTTTGGAAAAGTAAAAAACTGGAGGGAGGATTTCCAGCCCACCGCTCCCTCCCCTTTTAGTCGCCTTCTACGACACGCAGGGAATACGTGGGAAGTATTCTTCTCCTCTGTCCCCAGGAATGTCATCAATTACGTGACATATATTGGGAGAGTTATATCTACAGACGTATCGAATAACATGAATTGCTTAGCGTGGCTCAGGTAACAAACGGTGTGATACGATGAGCTAGAGACAACAGTCCTGGCAACTGTAGATATGGTTACAAAGGATCACCATTATGCCAGGCCACACAACCCTCTACTGACACAGCAACGAATGTACTTCCCGACTGCTGTACTGTAAGGAGAACCAGTGAAACAGGAGACAGCTGTGTAAACTTTCTTCACGTGTTGCTAATACTCTGCGAAAGTTAGAAAATATTGGCCTACTTTCCAACAAGGTAATCCTAAGACGAGTATAAGTTAGTCGCCTGAAATTAAAGGAAATAAAACTTAAAAGGTTGAGCACATGTGAGCAGAGTTAAAGGTGATGCAGTTGGTAAGCAGGCATGAGCGAGTCAATTGAACATATTAGTTGTTTTGCTTAGTAAGTAAATCTCAAGTCGAAGTTAAGTTAGAGGCAGTCTAAGGGCGAGTCCACGTCATGTTAGTGTTAGTACAGTATTACAGTGACTCTAATGTGAAGTATTTGAACTATTAATACATCAATAAGTTAATCAACAGACGTAATGTACTTCATCACAACATCGTTAGTGTGGTTAGTTAGTAACCTTTACAACATTGAAAGGACAGAAGAATCCATAGCTGTTGTTAATAAAAGAGGCGAGCCTTGGGTCTGGAACATGAATGTGTTACCTGATACAGGAACACCACAGCCGGTGTGAGCAACACCCCAATCAAACAACGCGACACTAAAACTTGGGTGGGACAATGATGAAGCATCAACTCGGGCGTGGATGATCCAACCTGGATGTTCCAGCCTGGATAGTTCGGTCTGAATGATCCAACCTGGATGGTCCAGTCTGGATAGTTCGGTCTGAATGATCCAACCTGGATGGTCCAGTCTGGATGTTGGAGCCTGAATGATCCAATCTGGATAGCACTGAAACTCAGTGATAGTTCTTGCTAGATCGGAGCGTCTCAATGTACCCCGGTGTTCCATGCAAGTAATTGCAGTCACCAATTTTGTCTGACGCATGTTTCGACAAGTTACGCACATTAAACTGTTGTTGTAAGTGTGACCTGCCACACAACTAGGTTCGAGCAGATAAAAACAAGAACAAATAGTGAGACACGCGTGACACATTTCTCCATAAAGAAGGAAAAGTCCTGACAAATCTAGGAGTCTACATCCGACTTCTGAAGGAGTACAGGACGAGCACAAATGGAGAATAAATGAAGAATATTGTGATTAAAAGCAGTCGAAGAGTTTCAGTCAGGAAACTAATGCTAAAGTATTTTATACAAACTTGAAAGATAATCATAAGAGATAGACCTCAGATGAAAAATGAAAATAGACAGAGCGGATGTGAAGTACACAAGACACAAAAACAAAACAAGAAGTGGTGGGCATTCCTGGAAAGGAACTACTGTTTATATGAACTATGAACTAAACCTTCATCCTAAACTCATTTTACTGAACATTTTACGGATCCTGTAGGTGTCCTGCAACATCCTCACTCTATGAAGAGTACGTGTACGGAGGTGGACGTACCCGCGAGATTGATGATGACTTGGTCGACTCTTCTTTGGCCAATGCGGTCAATTCGTTCGAGGCGAGAGTGGCATGAGAGGAGGTAAGGGGGGTCTTTGACTCTCCCGCTGTAGCAGCCGTGGAGGAAGGGGCCTGTAGGGAGTCAAGTGGGACTACAGTCTTGGAGGAGAGTGGACGAATCACCTCTGGCGTCCAGGGTGGGTATACTTACCGGGGTTGTAACTTACACTCTCTAAGGACTGAGGATCACGTTCTAACTCTGATCTCACAACCATCAAAAGGTAAACAGTGTCACACGAATATTATGCTCGTCTATTGCCTCGTAGTTTAGGGGAAGAAAGGGACAAAAACCTTAACCTAAATTTAGATTTGATAATGGAATCTTTTTGATATCAAGTCCTCTTTACATGCGACACCCTAGCTTCCAGTTCATGTTATCTATGAAGAGCAATGATCGGACCTGGTCCTGTATGTCTCCCTCCTCTGTGACGAACGTGACACGATTAGAACGGTGTCTTGACAGGACCTAAATGGGTCAAAATACTAAGGTCTTTGTTGCCGTAAGTTGCCTAGTGTTTATTACATCGTTATGGATTCATCTGCCTTAACACTTTAAAGGTTAATTTTTGTGATTATCTTCTTTAAAAAAAAGCATTCATGATACAAAAGTTATTGTGCCATGCAAACTTACGAAAGTTTGTGTCAAGGAGCCGTGTGCATAACTAAAGCTGAAAGTTAACAATTGTTGATGAGAATTTGAGCCTACAGACACTGACTCATTAGTAATGAATCTTTTCCTTAACTTATACAGAATTTTCTCAATTCAGCTATGTGGGATCTCTTAGGACATATCTTCATCATTAGCCTCGCAACTAGCTATGGAAGAGATTCATTACTGAATAATTACTTATATATTAAGTTTCATGTTCATAATTTGCAGAAGCATGAGTTGTGCAGCCTGATCAGCACGGAGCTAATACAGAGCCAAAGGTCTTAATGAATGTTGCCAGAAACTTACATGCAAATGAACCTATGAAGCGCATTTATAAACGCCCCAAAAATTTCTGTAAGAAAAAGGATTAGAAATAAAACGATGATATTAAGTATCAATATACAAATAATGCAATATAAACACAAGTGAGTCAAGGATCAAAGAATGCTTATAAGGCATAGCATGTTTGAGCTGCAGAACAATACAGTTGCTGATCTCGGGAAGTGATCAGTGTACAGTGAAGAAAGTCAGTTTACCGTAATAGGTATAGAAGAAAAGTAATGTTTATGTAGAAAATTTACCATTACTTAAACATTGAAGCAAAAGGCAATGTATGATATATTGTGTGAACTTGTTTCAGTTGAAGAGAAACCTCGCTCATTTTATCTTCGAGAATATTTCTGGATAAGATGTATGTGATTAATTGTAATGTTTTTGGCGTACAGTGTAATGATTTGAGGGATTGAGGGATGATGTGATAAACGTATCAACTGTTTAGCGCATTGATGTGAGGCAGTGAGGGTGCGTATGGCCAGGAATGAAAAGGTGAGGGATGTAAGGGAACAAGGGAGGATGTGGCAAGGTATGAGGAAGTGGTGTATGATGTAATAGTGCAGGGAGTGAGGGAGTGAAGAAGGGTGTGACAAAGTATGAGGAGGTGAGGGAACTGAGAGAGTGAGGGAGTGTGTGGTAGGGTGTGAGGAGGTGGTATATAGTGTCATGTGAGAGAGTGAGGGAGACCAGTGACATCTCCAGATACTGTAGACTATGAACTGCCATACGATACTCACTAATATTCTCTTGGAACGAATTCAGTAATTCTCTATGTTATTCAGTAATTCTCTCTGTTATTCTCCTTTTTTTCCAGTATACAGTTTGGAATGCACTGTTAGTCAATATTCGAGATTTTGTAATTCCCGAAATATATATATCAAACAGTTGCTGTTCTCGTGTCCTTAACAGATTGCCGGACGGTCTTAAACAGTTGTGACAGTTGCGTACACAGCTTACAATTCAGTCAACGCATCGTTTTAAAACCTTACATGTTTGTAATGTTCATATGAAGTAAGTTATATATGAACGCTACATAGCCCGCTTGTTGTACGGTCATGAAAAGTCCATAACGTTACTGCAGCAATGCGATCATCTTTACATCTTTGATCCTAGACCATGGACTTCAGTCCTTGCGAAGCGGCTGTGTTAAGGTTCTATCTTTGTGTTACAGCCTCCACATGCTCCTCACTCAATCACTTCTAGTCAGAGATCAGTACTACACAAGTAAATCAAGCCAGGCGGGTCCAGAGTGTGGAAGTGGCCAGTACCTCTCGACGCAAGCTGTTCGAGTATTTGCCGTAAGTATCCTCCAGATACTGTATCGTCTCCCGGGCCGACTGGAAAAAGGTCTTAACTCTATAATAACAGCAATCACGGCGCTCTGTACCCTAGGCATCAGAGCGGACGCCTGGGCTCAGTAACCCCGGGAAGCAGAGCGGACCACATACATACGTCCTGATGATCGATCATTTGGTGCTGCAAGCAGAACTCACTTTATGTTTAGTCTACGCCGTCGTGTTCATGCATCTCTTCTCCGCATTATATAACATGGATGATGTTTAGTGTACGTCCTCCTTCTTCAGTGACGTTACTTTCCGGTTGAGTCTTTCTTTTCTCACTCCTCACTGTTTTTGTCCTCAGACATCATTGCTCACAGTCATCTGTCACATTCTTGACCTTATCACATCTCTACTTCCTACCTCTCTAGGTTTCCTTAGGTGCTATAATTCTCTCGCAACTCTACTCCTGTGTGGTAACATATACTCCTATGTGGTAACATATACTCCTATGTGGTAACATATACTCCTATGTGGTAACATATACTCCTATGTGGTAACATATACTCCTATGTGGTAACATACACTCCCATGTGGTAACATATACTCCCATGTGGTAACATATACTCCTATGTGGTAACATATGCTCCTATGTGGTAACATATACTCCTATGTGGTAACATATACTCCTATGTGGTAACATATACTCCTATGTGGTAACATATACTCCTATGTGGTAACATATACTCCTATGTGGTAACATATACTCCTGTGTGGTAACATATACTCCTATGTGGTAACATATACTCCTATGTGGTAACATATACTCCTGTGTGGTAACATATACTCCTATGTGGTAACATATACTCCTATGTGGTAACATATACTCCTATGTGGTAACATATACTCCTGTGTGGTAACATATACTCCTATGTGGTAACATATACTCCTGTGTGGTAACATATACTCCTATGTGGTAACATATACTCCTATGTGGTAACATATACTCCTATGTGGTAACATATACTCCTATGTGGTAACATATACTCCTATGTGGTAACATATACTCCTGTGTGGTAACATATACTCCTATGTGGTAACATATACTCCTATGTGGTAACATATACTCCTATGTGGTAACATATACTCCTATGTGGTAACATATACTCCTATGTGGTAACATATACTCCTATGTGGTAACATATACTCCTATGTGGTAACATACACTCCCATGTGGTAACATATACTCCTATGTGGTAACATATACTCCTATGTGGTAGCATATACTCCTGTGTGGTAACATATACTCCTATGTGGTAACATACACTCCCATGTGGTAACATATACTCCTATGTGGTAACATATACTCCTGTGTGGTAACATATACTCCTATGTGGTAACATACACTCCATGTGGTAACATATGCTCCTATGTGGTAACATATACTCCTGCGTGGTAACATATGCTCCTATGTGGTAACATATACTCCTATGTGGTAACATATACTCCTATGTGGTAACATATACTCCTATGTGGTAACATATACTCCTGTGTGGTAACATACACTCCTATGTGGTAACATATACTCCTATGTGGTAACATATACTCCAATATACATAACGCTCGAATCTTCCTGTTAGATCCGGTTGTTATAGGTCCCTCTTACCTCTACTGACTCTTATCTCTACTGACTCTTACCTCTACTGACTCTACTGACTCTTACCTCTACTGACTCTACTGACTCTTACCTCTACTGACTCTTCCGTGCTGAATGACCAGCCTTACAGTGAAGTCACCCTCCACAGTGAGTCACACAGTGAATGAAATAGTGACCATTTTTTGTTCAGTCTTTCTTACTCATGATAAAAACGTGTGAAGAGCCACGAGTCAGGTCATATAGTGATAATTTGCAGGAACATGATGAGCTTCCAGCAGCATCACGATGACCTTCTGTGACCTGGGTGACTCGGGGCGTGGGAGGGGGCCACTGGCAGGGGTATGGCCTCAGTGACCGCCACAGGAATGGTCTTGTGGCCGGCCCGGGCTAGACTTATCCTCCACATCTTCACAGATAACAGCCTCTACAGGTAACACGTCTCACAGGTAACATCCAGTCCAAGTAACAGTCCCCAGAGGTAATAGTCTCAACACATAACAGACAACAGCCTTTACAGGTAACAACTTGCACAGGTAACAACCTCAATAGGTAACAGCCTTTACAGGTAACAACCTCCATAGGTAATAGCCTGCACAAGTAACGATCTCCATAGGTAACAACCTGTACAGGTAACAGCCCTCATAGTAACGGCCTCCATACATAACAATTGGTAAAGGGAACTTGTCTCTCCAGGTAACAACCTGTACAGGAAGCAGTCTGTACAGGACACGGCCTTTACAGGCAAGATGCCAGGCACAAGTTACATCTACACTGACATCTGCTTCCATAGATGCCAGCCTAAAACCACATGGGTCTACTTGGGCCTGAGATGATTAATAACATTTGAAGGTTAACTAATGGGTTAAGAGCATGTGTTTATGATTTAACCCCCCCCCCCCCCCCCCCCGCCTCTCCTTTAAAAACAACTATGGCAGCTTCATCAGCACAACCAAGAATAAACACATGATAAACAATTGCACTCAGTAAATTATGTCTCAAGACAAGTTAATGAAGTAGAAATGATAATTAGATGTGATGGAGCACATATATATGTGAATATAAGTTGATTAAACTGAAGAGTAAAGCTTACTTTATGGTGCACAGCTCATCTCCTTCACGGGGGCTCTATCTTAGCTCCCAGGTGTATACTAGGACCATGTAGAGATCTGTTCCAGCTCCCAGCTGTGCCCTAGCACCATGTTAGGCTCTGTCTCAGGTCGCAGGTGTGCACTAGCACCATGGCAAGCACTAATCCGGCTCCCAGGTGTGCACTAGGGCCATGGAGAGATCTGTCCCAGGTCCCAGGTGTGTACTAGCACCACGGGAAGCTCTGTCTTAGCTCCCAGTAGTGCACAACCGAGTTATTCCAGTGCTACACTCTTTATCTATCTATCTATTACACCACATGAATAATATAGATCAGCTGATTATTTAGAACAATTATTAAGCCAAGACATCCGGCGTATTAGACGGCCATTGCTAACAGTTATGTATGTAAATAAGCAGATAACAAAAAATAAACTTGATTCATACAAGAAGAGTTCAGAAGACGTACTTCGGCTGAGGTGGAACACACCAATCCATAGGCCAGGCATTAGACAACAATTGGCACAAGTGAGTGGAAGCAGGTGCAGCTTTGATTGCAGAGTAACCCAATTTTGCAATTGCATTTTTTCGACTGTTGATAGATGATAGAGAGCATTAGTTGATCCGATGTTCGCCACCATTCGTTAGCCACATCACAGAAACAGCTGATAACACCAGCAAACACATATGTTGTGACCAACGTGAGGCTGGGGCTGTTTGTGACCAAGGAGAGGCTGGGGCTGTTTGTGACCAAGATGAGGCTGGGGCTGTTTGTGACCAAGATGAGGCTGGGGCTGTTTGTGACCAAGATGAGGCTGGGGCTGTTTGTGACCAAGGTGAGGCTGGGGCTGTTTGTGATGAAGGAGAGGCTGGGGCTGTTTGTGACCAAGGTGAGGCTGGGGCTGTTTGTGACCAAAGTGAGGCTGGGGCTGTTTGTGACCAAGGTGAGGCTGGGGCTGTTTGTGACCAAGATGAGGCTGGGGCTGTTTGTGACCAAGGTGAGGCTGGGGCTGTTTGTGATGAAGGAGAGGCTGGGGCTGTTTGTGACCAAGATGAGGCTGGGGCTGTTTGTGACCAAGATGAGGCTGGGGCTGTTTGTGACCAAGGTGAGGCTGGGGCTGTTTGTGATGAAGGAGAGGCTGGGGCTGTTTGTGACCAAGATGAGGCTGGGGCTGTTTGTGACCAAGATGAGGCTGGGGCTGTTTGTGACCAAGATGAGGCTGGGGCTGTTTGTGACCAAGGTGAGGCTGGGGCTGTTTGTGACCAAGATGAGGCTGGGGCTGTTTGTGACCAAGGTGAGGCTGGGGCTGTTTGTGATGAAGGAGAGGCTGGGGCTGTTTGTGACCAAGATGAGGCTGGGGCTGTTTGTGACCAAGGTGAGGCTGGGGCTGTTTGTGATGAAGGAGAGGCTGGGGCTGTTTGTGACCAAGATGAGGCTGGGGCTGTTTGTGACCAAGATGAGGCTGGGGCTGTTTGTGACCAAGATGAGGCTGGGGCTGTTTGTGATGAAGGAGAGGTTGGGGCTGTTTGTGACCAAGATGAGGCTGGGGCTGTTTGTGACCAAGATGAGGCTGGGGCTGTTTGTGATGAAGGAGAGGCTGGGGCTGTTTGTGACCAAGATGAGGCTGGGGCTGTTTGTGACCAAGGTGAGGCTGGGGCTGTTTGTGACCAAGATGAGGCTGGGGCTGTTTGTGACCAAGATGAGGCTGGGGCTGTTTGTGACCAAGGAGAGGCTGGGGCTGTTTGTGACCAAGATGAGGCTGGGGCTGTTTGTGACCAAGGTGAGGCTGGGGCTGTTTGTGATGAAGGAGAGGCTGGGGCTGTTTGTGACCAAGATGAGGCTGGGGCTGTTTGTGACCAAGATGAGGCTGGGGCTGTTTGTGATGAAGGAGAGGTTGGGGCTGTTTGTGACCAAGATGAGGCTGGGGCTGTTTGTGACCAAGATGAGGCTGGGGCTGTTTGTGACCAAGATGAGGCTAGGGCTGTTTGTGATGAAGGAGAGGCTGGGGCTGTTTGTGACCAAGATGAGGCTGGGGCTGTTTGTGACCAAGATGAGGCTGGGGCTGTTTGTGATGAAGGAGAGGCTGGGGCTGTTTGTGATGAAGGAGAGGCTGGGGCTGTTTGTGACCAAGATGAGGCTGAGGCTGTTTGTGACCAAGATGAGGCTGGGGCTGTTTGTGATGAAGGAGAGGCTGGGGCTGTTTGTGACCAAGATGAGGCTGGGGCTGTTTGTGACCAAGATTAGGCTGGGGCTGTTTGTGATGAAGGAGAGGCTGGGGCTGTTTGTGATGAAGGAGAGGCTGGGGCTGTTTGTGATGAAGGAGAGGCTGGGGCTGTTTGTGACCAAGGTGAGGCTGGGGCTGTTTGTGACCAAGATGAGGCTGGGGCTGTTTGTGACCAAGATGAGGCTGGGGCTGTTTGTGACCAAGATGAGGCTGGGGCTGTTTGTGATGAAGGAGAGGTTGGGGCTGTTTGTGATGAAGGAGAGGCTGGGGCTGTTTGTGATGAAGGAGAGGCTGGGGCTGTTTGTGATGAAGGAGAGGCTGGGGCTGTTTGTGATGAAGGAGAGGCTGGGGCTGTTTGTGACCAAGGTGAGGCTGGGGCTGTTTGTGACCAAGATGAGGCTGGGGCTGTTTGTGACCAAGATGAGGCTGGGGCTGTTTGTGACCAAGATGAGGCTGGGGCTGTTTGTGATGAAGGAGAGGTTGGGGCTGTTTGTGATGAAGGAGAGGCTGGGGCTGTTTGTGATGAAGGAGAGGCTGGGGCTGTTTGTGATGAAGGAGAGGCTGGGGCTGTTTGTGACCAAGATGAGGCTGGGGCTGTTTGTGACCAAGATGAGGCTGGGGCTGTTTGTGATGAAGGAGAGGTTGGGGCTGTTTGTGATGAAGGAGAGGCTGGGGCTGTTTGTGATGAAGGAGAGGCTGGGGCTGTTTGTGATGAAGGAGAGGTTGGGGCTGTTTGTGACCAAGATGAGGCTGGGGCTGTTTGTGATGAAGGAGAGGCTGGGGCTGTTTGTGATGAAGGAGAGGTTGGGGCTGTTTGTGACCAAGATGAGGCTGGGGCTGTTTGTGATGAAGGAGAGGCTGGGGCTGTTTGTGATGAAGGTGAGGCTGGGGCTGTTTGTGACCAAGATGAGGCTGGGGCTGTTTGTGATGAAGGAGAGGTTGGGGCTGTTTGTGATGAAGGAGAGGCTGGGGCTGTTTGTGATGAAGGAGAGGCTGGGGCTGTTTGTGATGAAGGAGAGGCTGGGGCTGTTTGTGATGAAGGAGAGGTTGGGATTATTTTGTTCGGGATCATGGTAATGTTGGGAGTGCTTGTGATCTAGATGAAGCTGGAACTTTCTATGACTAACATAAGACCTGGAATAGTTGTGACCAAGGTGAAGCGAGGAGTCTAGGTAGGTGGTCAAGGTGAGCTGATATAACGCATGTGACCAACATGAGAATGAGCGTTTATTACTATGCTAGGCTGAATGTTTATGATCAAGTTGTGGCTGATGTGACAAAGTTGAGTGTAAGTGATTGTGACGAAGGAAGCGAATGTTTGTCAAGGATCTGAATATTTGTGACCATGGGACTTAATGTTTATGACCAAGGAAATGATATTTCTGACCAAGGAACTGAATGCTTGTAATGAAGAAACTTAATCTTTGTGATCGAGCAGCTGAAGTGGTGTGAGTGACAAGCAATAACATGACCAAGTTAGTAAAGGTTCGTGACAAAAGATCTGAAAACAAAAGGTGTTGGGCAGGATGAAGGGAGGGGAGTCAGGGTAGTGGGGAGGGGGAGGGGGGGAGGCGCAAGAGTGGTTAGAGAGGGAATGAGGAGATTGGTGAGGATGGTGAGGAGGTAGAGTAAGGAAGTGGTGAGGATGGTGAGGAGGTAGAGTAAGGAAGTGGTGAGGATGGTGAGGAGGTAGAGTAAGGAAGTGGTGAGGATGGTGAGGAGGTAGAGTAAGAATGGTAGCTAGAGCCAGTAAGAAAGGTAGAAGGGGAATGAGGATGGTCGGAAGGATGGTTTGGGGGAGAGTAAGGATGATGGGAAGGATCAGGTTAGTAAGAACATATAGGAATGGTGGGAAGGGAGGTGAAGAGGATGATGGGGAGTGGGGTATAGATGAGGGCAGAGAGAGTAAGGATAGTGAGGAGGATGGTAAGGATGATGATGGGGATGAGGATGGGTAAGGAAGGGAGGGTAAAGGATTATGGGAAGGGAGTAAGGGTAGTGGGGAGGGTTATGGATGGTAGGTAGGGGAATCAGGATGGGGAGGATAGTGGAGTGAGGGAGCAGTGGACGTGATCATATAACAGGTTTACAGGGTTAACTCAATTGCTGTTATCTTCTGCCAATCTTGAGCCAGACAACAGGAATTATTTCTCTTTGGTTCAGGATATTACGAGAAGTAATGTTATGATAAACGATCTAAGTGCTCAACAGATACATACGTATGGTCATAACTGTTGTCTGACCCAGCGTGGGTCTGTAAGTCATACCTCAGTACACAACTTGTATTACTCCTTTTCCCAGCCAACCAACCAACCAACTGCTCCTCCAAAAGTCGGACTAAGATCGGAATGAGGCGTGGCAAAAGTCGTTGTTTTTTACCGAGACAACATGAACCGTGGTGATATGACAACATGACATCAATAAATCTTGAGGAAAGAAAACCCAAATCTCCCACATCTTTTTTTTTTTTTTGTTAAACTTAAGTCAGCCATGTAGACTTTGGCAAGGTATCATTAAAGTTAAATGATCACATTTTATTATGAAACAGCTTGTCGGTAATATAAAAAATCATAGTGACTGTAGTCAGTGTTACAATGTCCATGTCTGAATGGTTCTGCTTGCTTTACCATGTGAAGAGTTACACCTGCTTCATGGTGTGAACGGTAATGCTTGATTCACCATGTAAAGGGTTGTGCTTGCTTCACTATGCGAAGGGTTGTGCTTGCTTCACTATGTAAAGGGTTGTGCTTGCTTCACTATGTAAAGGGTTGTGCTTGCTTCACTATGTAAAGGGTTGTGCTTGCTTCACTATGTAAAGGGTTGTGCTTGCTTCACTATGTAAAGGGTTGTGCTTGCTTCACTATGTAAAGGGTTGTGCTTGCTTCACTATGTAAAGGGTTGTGCTTGCTTCACTATGTAAAGGGTTGTGCTTGCTTCACTATGTAAAGGGTTGTGCTTGCTTCACTATGTAAAGGGTTGTGCTTGCTTCACTATGTCAAGGGTTGTGCTTGCTTCACTATGTAAAGGGTTGTGCTTGCTTCACTATGTCAAGGGTTGTGCTTGCTTCACTATGTAAAGGGTTGTGCTTGCTTCACTATGTAAAGGGTTGTGCTTGCTTCACTATGTCAAGGGTTGTGCTTGCTTCACTATGTCAAGGGTTGTGCTTGCTTCACTATGTCAAGGGTTGTGCTTGCTTCACTATGTCAAGGGTTGTGCTTGCTTCACCACGTGAACGATCATACTGGACGAGCATCACCCGTGCGTAGTGTAGGAACCTGGGAACTTGGATAGGCTATCCCATGTGGGGATCTGGGAACTGGGATGGGTTATCCCATACTCAATGTGGGTAACTAGGATAGGGTAACCCATACTCAGTGTGGGGTACTTAGGATTTGGTACCCACATCTCTTCTGGGTACCTGGGAAGTGGTACTCCATACTCGATTTGGGTGCCTAAGATGAGGTAGTCCACATACAATGTGAGTACCTCAGACAGGGTATCCCAGTCTCAGAAGGGTACCTGGGAAGAGGTACCCCACAATCAATGTGGGTACCTGGGATAGGGTACCCCACACTCAATGTGGGTACCTGGGATGGGGTGCCTAACATTTAATGTCAGTACCTGGGATGGGGCACCCCACACTTAATGTAGGTACCTGGGATGGGGCATCCCACACTCAATGTGGGTACCTGGGATCTGTCTATCTATTTACCTATGTATCTACTTATCTATCTATCTATCTAGATATGTCATAAGAACCAGTTAACCTTGACACGATTTGTCTGTGAACATTTGTACAATACTGGTGTATGTTGGGATATGGCTGGGATAACTTGTATAATCCTGGAACATTTAGGCTTATGGCTTTGATAACTTACATATTACTGGATCATATTAGGTTATGGCTGGGATAACTTGTATGGTATTGGAGTATGTTGGGATATGGCTGAAATAACTTGCATAATCCTCAGGCATGTTGGGATATGGCTGAGATAACTTGTTTAATACTGGGGAATGTTGAGATATGGCTGGGATAACTTGTATGGTATTGGAGCATGTTGAGATATGGCTAATATAACTTGTATGATACTGAGGCATGTTGAGATGGCTGGGATAACTTGTATAATCTGGAAAATGTTGGGATATGGCTAGGATAACATGTATAATACTGAGGCATGTTGAGATACGGCTGGGATAACTTGTATAATACATAAGCGTGTAGGGATATGGCTGGGGTAACTTTAACAATACTGAAGCATGTTGGGATATGGTTTGGATAACTTGTCTAATATTGACTTGTATAACTTGTATGCGTGTCATTCAGTCACTGTTCTTCGCTATACATATCACTCCATAACCGCCTCTCACTATACATGTCACTTCATCAACATCCATCACTGTAGATGTCAGTCCATCATTATTCTTCACTATACATATCACTCCATCACTGTCTTTCACTATGCATGTCATTTCATTACCGTCCTTCACTATACATATCATACCATCTCCGTCCTTCACTATATATTTCATGCTATCACCATTCTTTACAATATATGCCATTCCATAACCTTCCTTCACTATACATGTCATACCAACACTGTCCTTCACTATACATTTCATGCCATCACCATCCTTCACAATATATGTCATTTTATCATCGTCTTTCACTATGCGTGTCATTCTATAACCGTCCTTCTCTATACATATCACTCCAGCACTGTCCTTCCATGTACATGTCATTGCATCACTTTCCCTTGTACCATCACATCGCCTCACAACTCTTGCCTGACACACATCATTCCTACAGGTGGTCATTGTACTTAGGTCTCCCGGACTCAGCCTGCAAGACTCACCTCCAGGGGCAGGCCCTGCCTGGCGCGGAAGTTAGCGATGATGTCGTCTGCCTGTCGCTCGAAGTCGGAGACTGGTCGCGGTTCAAACATATCAGAGAGAGGTGGAGAGGCAGCCCGGACGGGCGGGCGGATGGAGGGAGGGACTGCGGATGGTTCCATGTTCTGCGTCTCCTGGAACACCGAATGTAGAGTCAGGCTGGGTCAGAGGTCAAGTGTAGGAGGTCATAACCACTAGAACACGTGTAAGTAAGATCGTGATTAGAAGAAAAGGACGTCATGCTAGTCATAAGGCAGACTAACACGGAGGACATGACCAGAACACACGAGTCCTAATGAATGTGAGAAAGACTAGTGCTGATACCTGAGAACAACACATTGATGCTCACATTATTTTCTTTACTAAATACTCTGTATAATGATGAGAACAGCACATTGATGCTCACATTATTGTCTACAATAGATACTCTGTATAATGAATGGATTCATTGTAACGGAGGTTTCGTATTAATGGTGTTGTTTCTGTATGACAGAATGAACAACGTAATGCGACAATTATTGTTACTCCCTCATAACACTACAACAATGACAGTCTCTGGAGATTTGTGAACCAAAGCAAACAGGAGAATGTATCACGTGTGACATCTCTCATAAGGGAACCAACTGGTCGACTCATCTACTACAAACCTCAGCGGAAGTGCTTGTTAGTGTCTAGATGCAGATGGAGTATAACATACAATTTGGCAAATAATATTAATAAACTTATCATCTAAGCATAGAGTAACAAAACAAAATTTAAAAAGCATAACAAATAACACTGTTACACAAGCAGTGAAAAAGGAATAAAATGAGGTTCATGCAAAATTGGCAGACAGGCGTTGTTGGGAAGGGTACTGTTTCTAGCACAGGAGTAGGGGTGTTGCTCCTGGCACAGGAGTAGGGGTGTTGTTCCTGGCACAGGAGTAGGGGTGTTGCTCCTGGCACAGGAGTAGGGGTGTTGCTCCTGGCACAGGAGTAGGGGTGTTGCTCCTGGCACAGGAGTAGGGGTGTTGCTCCTGGCACAGGAGTAGGGGTGTTGTTCCTGGCACAGGAGTAGGGGTGTTGCTCCTGGCACAGGAGTAGGGGTGTTGCTCCTGGCACAGGAGTAGGGGTGTTGCTCCTGGCACAGGAGTAGGGGTGTTGCTCCTGGCACAGGAGTAGGGGTGTTGTTCCTGGCACAGGAGTAGGGGTGTTGTTCCTGGCACAGGATCTAACACGAAAGCCTTCGAAGCAGCTCTGAGGTCCGCTGATGGTTCCTGAACCAAAACAGGAGGAATTATCCACGTATATGAGAGGAGTTTTAGACATGAATATTGGACAAGGAAATTGTGAACTCATTGATTTTATGACTGAAGTTCGTTTATGGTAGCGAAAACACCTGCGGTCTGGCAGAGGTTTTGAACTTAACCAATTAGAGAGGGGACGATGCATATGTTTTATGTGACAGAAGAACATTGTCAGTCTAACAGTTAATCAAGGTGCAGTAAAGATGTTGTAAACAACACCTACGAACACCTTACACTACGTACACACACTGCATGGTTGGCGAGTACTGGTTTTATTAGGTTGGATATCCTTGTAGTGAAGATCTCTGGAAGCCTTCCTTTGGCGGTCAAATGTAACCATCACATACAAGAGTCAGTGTTGATTTGTACAATATCCTCTCACTGTTGTCTGATTTGTGGTATGAATCATTTAGCTCTTCGCTGGCTGACAATGTTCTGCTCAGGACATGATCTAACTTCATGAGAGGGTTGCCATTACGCTATCATAGTGATCACTATAGATAGTGCAAGAGGACCACACCGTAGTCTGAGCTGGGACAGTGGAGGACCTCAGGATTCAAGGCACTAGAATTAGCGTAGCGACACAACATACAACAGGCGGCACACTGAACCCACAACTCACAAGGTTGTGTGAAGCCAAGTGCGGCAGTGAAGTAGTACACCGCACCCTCTCCGACGTGGGCGTTGGTGGTGGATACACAGAAACATTAGATCACGGGGCGTGGGCAGCTAGTGAAGGAAGGGAAGCTACAGAAGGAGGGGAAGCTGCTGCAGGAAGAGAAACTACCGAAGGCAGTGAAGCCACTGAAGAAGGTGAACAATATCTTGCAGAAGTAAATAGTTGAGAGAGTTCGGGCTGTCGGGAGGAGAGGAAATCTGCTATAGAGAAGATGGGCGCAGGTGTACATGGAAAGGAAGTGCAGAAGAAGAGTGATAAGGCAGCAGCTGAGGAAAAGAGGAAGAGATGCATAAGACACCTGGAGAAAACTATTGGCAAGTGAGAGAGAAGGTGTTAAGACCTTACATGGTGGGTGTCTGTCAGAAGTCTGAAGGTGGCTTAGTTAGACCTACTTGGGGCAGTGGCAGCTCAACAAATACTGAGCGAAGAATTTGACTTTATCAGGTTGGAAGTGCTGAAGATATCGCAGAGAAGCGCACAGAAACTACGTTAATGAATACATATATGTGTTAAGATATAAGCTCCATACAAAGATAATATGACATCACCAAGGAATTAGTAATCTGTATCATAAACTGGTGATTTCGACTTACAAGGATATATATATATATATATATATATATATATATATATAATTTATTTATTCATTTGAGAGGAAGCGTTAGATAATGGTAAGTTAAAATGGTACATGATACAAGTGGTCAGCTGTAATGAAGTGAGATCCGTGTTGGGCAGGACCGAGGAAGGAACCGCCCTGTGTCCGCCGGCTTGACTCGTTACCACCAGCAGGGGACGACCATCTCTACACTCCCTCCTCACAACAAGCACTGATCGTATTTCATCTTCAGACGGGCGTGACAGCCAGCACAGAACTACACACAGACTGATCGTCTCTGTGTAAAAGCCATATACGTAGATCTGTAAGAAACTGGTCGTCCTTGTGCGAGAGATATGGGTGTGTATGAGACTTGTTAGAAAGATGCGCGACAATACAAGGCAGGGGTGGAGAACACCATTCGTGGTCACGTATCCTCTCAGAGGGTGAGCCTCGCAGATATAACCTCCTTGTATTGTCCCTGCCCGTCTTAATGTTACCGCTACAGTAACAACACAGGGAGTACCAGGACCTGCCTGCGAAACACATTTCACCTCACTAGCTGACCCTAGTTGTACTGATAGTAGTTAATTACAGGTTAACAATACGCACTAGTGATGTTAAATTGCATGTTGACAATACGCACTAGTGATGTATAACTTTAATATTAGCATCTATACATCGGACACCAGTTTTATATATATCTATATGACGAATTGTTATGAAATTTTTAATGTTCGTTTGCATATTAAGCTCACGTAGAGATCTAGTGCATGATGGGATGAGGTAAATGGTAGAAAATAAAGAAAGAAGGGGAGGGAGAGAGAGAGAGAGAGAGAGAGAGAGAGAGAGAGAGAGAGAGAGAGAGAGAGAGAGAGAGAGAGAGAGAGGTTTATGGAGGGTGGAGATTAGAGGCGATGCCTGACAGCTGCGACGGCGGGTGTGTATGGCATAAAGCCACAATAATCCTCCTGTAAATACATTTACAAACTTGTACTTAAGACGAGTGAGGCGTGAGTCGACCCATCATCATGTGTCCAATAATTATAACAAGAGATTTCAGACATTTACTATGACTTATGTCAAGTGTTTCTTATAACCTGCAAGTAACGAAGACAATCATTTCATCTCATTGTATATTAGAAAGTTAGTTAGAATGGCACCTGCGGGTCACAGTGCATAGCGCAGGTAATGTGTTAAAATGTAGGCAATGAACTGTTGCTGTAAAGTCATTAATTAGTTAGGTAAATAATAATGATAATATGCAGAAAAATAATGGACTAAACGTTATGCTGAAATAAGTGTCATAATAGTAGGTAAGTGAAACAGAGGAGGAAGAAGCATGTGAGGCTGAAGTACATCTGGAAGACGCAGGTGGAGAGATAATAGTCTTCTCTAAATGTGTTAGTAGGTGTCAGCCAGCGTGAAGACTGGCGTGGCCCACGTACACCACAAGATGGCCATAACCATGAACAAGTCAGGTCAGGTATTACTCTTGACTACGTCACTAGCAACACGTGGACCATGGTGTCCGGGAGCCAGAGACCCACTCACCAGACACTTGGGTTTCTCCACTTCTGGATATTTCATAGATGTTAAAAATCGTCTGGGATAGTTGTCGACCGCATCTCTTTCGGCGATCTTTATACAGTATAAAATGAGAAGGAAGAAATACATGACTTTTTGTATATGAAATAAAAACAAGAGAAATTCTGAAAAAGAAATATTATTCCATAGATCTCTTATCATATTCCTTCTTTTTCACACACACACACACACACACACACATACCCCACCCCCATATATATATATATATATATATATATATATATATATATATATATATATATATATATATATATATATATATATATATATATTCCTATGAGTCCACGGGGGAAAATGAAACACGAACTTTTCGTGTTTCATTTTCCCCGTGGACTCATAGGAATATCTTGATCACGCGCAAAATTGTGATCCTTTCCAATATATATATATATATTTATATATATATATATATATATATATATATATATATATATATATATATATATATATATATATATATATATATATATATATATCCCCTATCCCTGGGGGTGGGAGAAAGAATACTTCCCACGTATTCCCTGCGTGTCGTAGAAGGCGACTAAAAGGGAAAGGAGCGGAGGACTGGAAATCCTCCCCTTTCGATTTTTTTTTTTTTTCAGTTTTCCAAAGGAAGGAACAGAGAAGGGGGCCGCGTGAGGATGTTTCCTCAGAGGCCCAGTCCTCTGTTCTTAACGCTACCTCGCTGATGCGGGAAGTGGCGAATAGTATGAAAGAAAGAAAAAAGATATATATATATATAAATATATATATATATATATATATATATATATATATATATATATATATATATATATATATATATATATATATATATTGTTTTTTCATTTCTTTTATACATGTTCGCCATTTTCCGAAGAGAGAGATATTGTTGTGTGTGTGTGTGTGTGTGTGTGTGTGTGTGTGTGTGAGTACGTTGGGCTGGCGTCACTGGTAGTAGTTTCACAAAGACGTACCCAGCTAGTGGCCCAGTGATAGAGTCCCATGTACATACGTCGTAACGTCGTAAAGACTTTCTTGCGGGTGTACAGATCACAAGCCAGTAAGGTACGGCACCATTGCCAATAATGCCCCATGTATTAGCGGTCTGGTCCACTACGTATTCTCATACAAGTTGATTGTGATGGATATTTGTCTTCAAGAGTGAATTTCATTAGGCTATAGCAAATGTTATCATTGGGAATGCTTCTGTATGTAAGACGACCAAAGGCTCTATCTAGATTTTTACATCATAAGTATACACCCCCAAGACTTCCACCCTCACACATTACATACACACACATATCTACAGCAGCAGGAGGCTGACACTATACACAGGAGGAGGAAGCTGGCACTATACACAGGAGGAGGAGGAGGCTGACACTATACACAGGAGGAGGAGGCTGGCACTATACACAGGAGGAGGAAGCTGGCACTATACACAGGAGGAGGAAGCTGGCACTATACACAGGAGGAGGAAGCTGGCACTATACACAGGAGGAGGAAGCTGGCACTATACACAGGAGGAGGAAGCTGG